>NC_034190.2:35568835-35576335 GCF_002021735.2 Oncorhynchus kisutch | reverse complement strand
TAACCAGCCAAGGAGCGCCAGACTACCGGACTTATCCTCTGCCTTTTGCCTTACCCAGTCAGCTGCTCGTTTACTGGCCGCGTCAGGGGGACAGCTATAGCTGGGGGACACTGGACCTACCCTCACAAAGTCTAACCTAGCCTCCTGTAGCTTAGCCCAGCCCAGCCACCACTGGTAATTCGATCAACCAGACCAGAGGAGACGAGTGGAGAGGGAAGTGCATGTTTAACCCAACCGCCTGTCTATCTGCTTGGTTGTCTGCAACCAGACCCTCTTTGCGTGCACGCCTGTGGACTCCTACTGGGAACACATACAGACCTGGATGAGTGTGGAGGCTTTATATACTGGAGCAGTGTCGCGACGACGGCTGCAGCAGGGATGACGGAAAAAGCCTGCCTGGCTGAGAGACGGTGACAAGGATGGAGACGGACTGAGGGGTTAGTGATTGGATAGCACCAGCCACGAGCACGCTCTCCCAGCAATCCTTTGTGGGAGGGAGCATAAGGGGAAGGCTGCTATCCAGGGGGGAGGCCACGTGACGTCTGGAAAGCTAAAGGGGATGATCTCCACTCCCTAACGCGACGTGCTCTGGATTTTAACCTGGTACAGCACCAGAGTCTAAACTACAGGGACCACTGTCAAGAGTTGTCCGGCTTTTCCGTGATTGCAGTCATTTGAAGGATTGTCGAAGAAGGATTGTCGAAGAAGGTAGTAACGCCTACAGTTCAGTAGCTCATCGCCTCTCTTCCTGGTCCCATGGTCACCCTCATCACCTGGAGTCTTCCAAGTCAGCACCGTAACGTTGACTCAACGCTCATCTAACACCCCCCCCCCCCACCCCCAGGAGGTTTCCCTTCGTACTAAGACGACAAAGAGATCTCTGTGGTTAACAACCGTGTGAACTGAATTAATCAAGCGTCACATGACACAGCGACTCCATGAACAGGGGGGAGGGGGGGACCGTGGGAGATGGCGAGGAGTCTGAGCCGCCGCCGTCGTCAAGGCTCTGATTTGAGGTTTTGAACAGTTGGCCGACTGTCCGCTATCGCCCACCTCCAATCTGGATAGTGGATAGTAGCAGAATGGGACACCACCAGCTGCTACAAGGCTAATGCGATCACTGCTACTACTATGAGTGTTGTTGACCATTAAGGAGCTGACAGCAATGTGATTATCGTAGGAGCGGCGAGGTATTAATAATATATGATTCTGGGTACTTGGAGGCGAGCCTGGATAAAGTACTTGGATTACAGTACCACCGGAACGACAGGGAAAACAAATAGCAAACAAACTGCGCGTGTGTTCAGGGTTGCGGAAACAGAGCAGAATTGCAGATGACCTGAGTTGTTTTTATTTTATTTTTGTTGCCGAGCGACTGGTACGATGTGCACTGAGCCGGACACACTGCTTGTGTGAGTGTGTGTCTGCACTGCAGCTCCCTCGCACCACTCACTCTAAGACATTGCAGCTATGAGATGAGACGAGCACTGATTCCATCGCAGGCAACGCAGGAGACCCCACGGACTAATCGAACACAGTCCGACATTGTGTGTGTTAAATGACTGATTGGGTGAAATGGACACATCTGCAGTGCTCTGACTCACCGTCTCCTAGCCTCATTCAACATGTAGTATGTATGAGCCACGTTGACCTTACGTTCCCACCTGCCAAACCTTGGATGAATGAACTACCAAAGCCTGAGCCAAATCGATTTTCTCTTATGCTGTGCTGAGTCTACTGACATGTTTCTGCCTCGGTTGTCCTTGAAGTGAGTGCTGGGATGTCCGTGACCTGCCCATAGAGGTGGGGGCCTCGGAGAGCGAGCCAGAGCAGCTAGGGCTGATCGCAGTGTTTCCTGAGCCTGTGTGAGGTGAGGCAACAGCTGCAGAGAGAAGAGGGGGAGGGAAGACTGGGAGAGGAGCGCCTACGGAGAGACGAGAGCTGTGACACGCAAGCCTGCAGCAAGCACCTCGGCCGAGTGGACTGAACCCGAAGGTGAGAAGGTGACGAGAGCCCACATCCTCGCTCTATCATTCTGTCATTTTTATCTATGCTCCTGGCAAACAGTCAGATCTAAACCGGCTGTCGCTACACGTCACACCGAGAGCAGGTGTCACCTTGGTATCAGATTCGTCTGTCACTCTCTGCTACTCTCGTCTGCCTGTCCACCAGAGCGCTTCTGTTTTGCTTTCTAATTTTGCCGCCTCTTCCCTTCCCTCCTTCATTCACGGTCTATCTGAGATGGGAAGCTCCATGGGTTGTGTGAGGCCTCCTAGGGAGGGAGGACACGGCTTCCCCCCACTGTCCCCCAACCCCAAACGACGCCTCCGCTTCCGGCGGAGACGCAAAGGGAAGAAGCACCAGAAAGGAGGGTCGTCGGTCGGCTCGGAAGTGGAAAGCATAAGGATAAGCAACATACCAGAGGAAGAGGATGAGGAGGAAGAGGACAAAGGTACCGTCACGGAGGCAACCACCGCGTCGTTCAAAACTATGAGTGACGTCGGCGCCAAAATCGCCAATTTAACCGTGCCTCAGGCTCAAACTCAATCCAGACTGCCGCTGCCCAGTGCTCTCTGTGCTGACTCCACGAGTGACAGCATGGGGGGGTTGGGTGGTAGCAGAGTGCTGGAAGTGTCCCCTGAGCCAAGCCCAGTGTGGAGAAGGCTGTCCTACCCCGGAGCTGGGAGTGAGGAAGGGGGGACGAGCAGTACCATAGATGCCTCAAGCAGCCAAGGGCAACCCAGTGGCAACCCCACCCTAGACAACCCTGACAACCCTGACCCAGCTGTCCCGTCCCAGGTGCACACCACCCCTGGCGGGGGTCAAGTCTGCAAAGTCAGGGAGAGAGAACAAGGGGTCCTGGAGAGGCCTTGCATACGAAGACCCAAGAAAGAGAGGGAAAGAGAAAAGAAACGAGAACAGGAGGAGAAAGAGGTGGAGGATGAAGGCGGGGGGCGGGGTAGCGGGGACGCTGGGGGCTGCTTTTAACACCCCTCCGGAAAAGGAGCGCAAAGGGGTGGTCCACATTCGTGAGGTGGGGGGCTTGCTGTGTGTTGTAAGGACAGTCTACCCCAGTGACTTTGGGTCCCCGGTTTGGAGAGGGGACAGTTACCATGACAACGAGGTGGAAGTAGAGGTGCGTGCCGAACCTCCAGCCGCATCCCCAGTGACTGGGAACATCCTCAAAGTACAGCTTTCTGAGGAGGACATCATGAGAGCCGAAATTGCCGCCTCCTGTCTCAATAAGACAAAAGTCAAGGAAGGCACAGTGACTGGAAACAAAGTACAACTCTCTGAGGAGGACAGCAGGAGAGCCAAAATGGATGCCAGGACCGCTTTCCTGATGGGGACCCAAGAAACTACAGAAGTCAAGGAACTTAGTCTGGATAAACCAGCCCAGGTCCAAGAGGGGCTATTAATTCAGAACCCTTTTGCCTCTGGCTATGCCAGCGATCTGCTACTCACCTCCCCAGAGGCAGGGGGCGCCACCCAGGTAGGCAGGGTTGGCCTGACCCAAAGGAGAGACAATATGGACACCTCCGGTCCCAGTATGACTACCAACCTTACGGGGACCCAGGAAACCACGAAAGTCGAGGGACCCTCGTTACAGGACCCTCTGTCCTCAGGCTATGCCAGCGACCTCCCACTAACCTCCCCAGAGGCAGGGGGCGCCACCCAGGGAGACTGGGAAAGCTCCAGAGAGGGACTGGACTCTGCAACAGACAGTCCTCTATCTCCACCCCAGGTCCCCACAAAGCAGTTCCCTCAGGTCGGGCATTTTTTTCTCTTTCACTCACTCACTCACTCACTCACTCACTCACTCACTCACTCACTCACTCACTCACTCACTCACTCACTCACTCTCACTCGTGGACATGTAGTCTACGTGTATTTGGGGTTTTGTCCAGGAACAGGGGGGGAGAGCATATTTAAGAATATGTGTTGCCCTTTTAAGTCTTGTATACTAGTGTGACATCTTTGTGAGAGAGAGAATTTGTGCTTTTGTGTCCCTCTCGCTGTTTGTTTTGTGTCCTGGTCATTATCAGCCCTGCAGAAGGCACTCTGCGTCTTCTCATCCTTCCTGGGTCTGTCCCCAGAGCCTAATCAGCACAGCACAGACCATCTCTGCATCTCTCCCCCTTTTCCTTCTCCATCACCCATTCTCTCCTCACACCACCCACTCTTTCCCCTGTTACTTTTGACTGTGTGTGTGTGTGTTGCCTCAAATAGCAAGGTTCCTGACAGCATACTGAAGCTTGTTATTTTGCAATGATGTATTGGTTTATGAGATCATACGGCTCACAGAAGTGTGTGTGTGTGGGGAGGGATTCAATGGCCTCATTTGAGCTCCATCACAATAAGCTGTTCAATAAAGGACCTACTGTCATAGGAATAGAATTACATTAACTTGAATGGTAATGTCGGTTCTAGTAAATCTATTTCTATGCCTACTATATTGTAGGTATTTGACCCCACAGTTGCTGGTGACCCATTCACTGTTACCGACAATATCCCTCAATTGGTAGTTACTTGACCTAGCACCTTTCTTGCTCAAAGTGCTGTACATTGAAAGCAGGAAACTCCCTTCATGGCTGCCGATGTGTAGCACCCAGCCGCCAGTATATTATGTATGTTGTGATGGTATGGTGTTCTGTTTTCTTTGGGCCTCATTTTGACGCACGGTGCTGAGTTACGGGGGAAAGCAAGACGCACGCAGGTGCTTAGAGCTGGCTCTTTCTCTAGCTTTCATTCTCCTTGTGTGTGTGTGTGTGTGTGTGTGGTGTGTGTGTGCCTGCCTGCCTTCCTTCCTTCCTTCCTGGCAATGTCTGGCCTACCCTCATCTGAATAAGTAGGGATTTCAGATGTGCATTCATCAACAGTATACTGCTGCATCTAGCCCCATGGGGGATTCCAAACAGTTCCTATCCAATCCTCTCTCCCCTTTTTTTAATGGATTTGGTGTATTCTATCCGTCTCGTTCCGTCTCCCCATCAGCTATCTGAATCTGTCCTCGTCTCTCTCCCTGCCTATCCTCCATTTTCCTTCTCCCTCTCTCTATATCCATCCCTCTCTCTCCCTGCCTATCCTCCATTTTCCTTCTCCCTCTCTCTCTCTCTCGCCATCCATCCCTCTCTCTCTATCCATCTATCCCTCTCTCTCTATCCATCCATCCCTCTCTCTCTATCCATCCCTCTCTCTCTATCCATCTATCCCTCTCTCTCTATCCATCTATCCCTCTCTCTCTATCCATCCATCCCTCTCTATCCATCCACCCCTCTCTCTCTATCCATCCCTCTCTCTATCCATCTATCCCTCTCTCTCTATCCATCCATCCCTCTCTCTCCATCCATCCCTCTCTCTCTATCCATCCATCCCTCTCTCTCTATCCATCCATCCCTCTCTCTCTATCCATCCATCCCTCTCTCTCTATCCATCCATCCCTCTCTCTCTATCCATCCATCCCTCTCTCTCTATCCATCCATCCCTCTCTCTCTATCCATCCATCCCTCTCTCTCTATCCATCCATCCCTCTCTCTCTATCCATCCATCCCTCTCTCTCTATCCATCCATCCCTCTCTCTCTATCCATCCATCCCTCTCTCTCTATCCATCCATCCCTCTCTCTCTATCCATCCATCCCTCTCTCTCTATCCATCCATCCCTCTCTCTCTATCCATCCATCCCTCTCTCTCTATCCATCCATCCCTCTCTCTCTATCCATCCCTCTCTCTCTCTATCCATCCCTCTCTCTCTCTATCCATCCCTCTCTCTCTATCCATCCATCCCTCTCTCTCTATCCATCCCTCTCTCTCTATCCATCCCTCTCTCTCTATCCATCCCTCTCTCTCTATCCATCCCTGTCTCTCTCTATCCATCCCTCTCTCTCCATCCATCCCTCTCTCTCTCTATCCATCCCTCTCTCTCCATCCATCCCTCCAGCTCTATCCATCTATCCCTCTCTCTATCCATCCCTCCAGCTCTATCCATCTATCCCTCTCTCTATCCATCCCTCTCTCTCTCTCTATCCATCCCTCTCTCTCTCTCTATCTATCCCTCTCTCTATCCATCCCTCTCTCTCTCTCTATCCATCCCTCTCTCTCCATCCATCCCTCTCTCCATCCATCCCTCTCTCTATCCATCCCTCTCTCTCTATCCATCCCTCTCTATCCATCCCTCTCTCTCTCTCTATCCATCCCTCTCTCTCCATCCATCCCTCTCTCCATCCATCCCTCTCTCTCTATCCATCCCTCTCTATCCATCCATCCCTCTCTATCCATCCATCCCTCTCTATCCATCCATCCCTCTCTATCCATCCATCCCTCTCTCTCTATCCATCCCTCTCTCTCTATCCATCCCTCTCTCTCTATCCATCCCTCTCTCTCTATCCATCCCTCTCTCTCTCTATCCATCCCTCTCTCTCTCTATCCATCCCTCTCTCTCTCTCTATCCATCCCTCTCTCTCTATCCATCCCTCTCTCTCTATCCATCCCTCTCTCTCTATCCATCCCTCTCTCTCTATCCATCCCTCTCTCTCTATCCATCCCTCTCTCTCTATCCATCCCTCTCTCTCTATCCATCCCTCTCTATCTATCCATCCCTCTCTATCCATCCATCCCTCTCTCTCTATCCATCCCTCTCTCTCTATCCATCCCTCTCTCTCTATCCATCCCTCTCTCTCTATCCATCCCTCTCTCTCTATCCATCCCTCTCTCTCTCTATCCATCCCTCTCTCTCTCTATCCATCCCTCTCTCTCTCTATCCATCCCTCTCTCTCTCTATCCATCCCTCTCTCTCTCTATCCATCCCTCTCTCTCTCTATCCATCTCTCTCTCTCTCTCTATCCATCTCTCTCTCTCTCTATCCATCCCTCTCTCTCTATCCATCCCTCTCTCTCTATCCATCCATCCCTCTCTCTCTATCCATCCATCCCTCTCTCTCTATCCATCCATCCCTCTCTCTCTATCCATCCATCCCTCTCTCTCTATCCATCCATCCCTCTCTCTCTCTCTCTATCCATCCATCCCTCTCTCTCTCTATCCATCCATCCCTCTCTCTCTATCCATCCATCCCTCTCTCTCTATCCATCCATCCCTCTCTCTCTATCCATCCATCCCTCTCTCTCTATCCATCCCTCTCTCTCTATCCATCCATCCCTCTCTCTCTATCCATCCATCCCTCTCTCTCTATCCATCCCTCTCTCTCTATCCATCCCTCTCTCTCTATCCATCCATCCCTCTCTCTCTATCCATCCCTCTCTCTCCATCCATCCCTTTCTCTCTCTATCCATCCCTCTCTCTCTCTCTATCCATCCCTCTCTCTCTCTCCATCCATCCCTCTCTCTCTCTCCATCCATCCCTCTCTCTCTCTCCATCCATCCCTCTCTCTCTCTCCATCCATCCCTCTCTCTCTATCCATCCCTCTCTCTCTATCCATCCCTCTCTCTCCATCCATCCCTCTCTCTCTATCCATCCCTCTCTCTCCATCCATCCCTCTCTCTCTA